>NW_027141820.1:8291241-8293741 GCF_036365525.1 Heterodontus francisci
CCAGACACTGAGACTTCTATATATGCACACACACAAACACACACACACACACCACAGCCCAGACACTGAGACTTCTACACATGCACACACACACACACACACACACAACAGCCCAGACACTGAGAATTATATTTATGCACACACACACACACACACACACACACACACACACACACAAACACACACAGCCCAGACTCTGAGACTTCTATATATGCAGACACACACACACCACAGCCCAGACACTGAGACTTCTATATATGCAGACACACACACACCACAGCCCATACACTGAGACTTCTATATATGCACACACACACACACCACAGCCCAGACACTGAGACTTCTGTATATGCACACACACACACACACACACACACACACACACACACCACAGCCCAGACTCTGAGACTTCTATATATGCACACACACACACACACACCACAGCCCAGACACTGAGACCTCTGTACATGCACACACACACACACCACAGCCCAGACACTGAGAATTATATATATGCACACACACACACACACACGCGTGCACACACCACAGCCCAGACACTGAGACTTGTATATATGCACACACACACACACACACACACACACACACAGCCCAGACACTGAGACTTCTGTATATGCACACACACACACACCACAGCCCAGACACTGAGACTTCTCTAAATGCACACACACACACACACACCACAGCCCAGACACTGAGACTTCTATATATGCACACACTAAGACACACACACACACACACCACAGTCCAGCATTTGAGACTTATATATAGGCACACACACAGACACACACACACACACACCACGGCCCAGACACTTGAGACTTATATATATGCACACAGACACACACACACACACCACAGCCCAGTCAATGAGACTGATATATATGCAGACACAGACACACACACACACACACACCACGGCCCAGACACTTGAGACTTATATATATGCACACAGACACACACACACATACCACAGCCCAGACACTGAGACTTACTTATGTGCACACACACACACATACACACACACACCACGGCCCAGACACTTGAGACTTATATATATGCACACACACAGACACACACACACACACACACACCACAGCCCTGTCATTGAGACTTATATATGTGTGCACACACAGACACACACACACACACACACCACGGCCCAGACACTTGAGACTTATATATATGCACACACACACACACACACAACACACACACACACACACACACACACGCACACACACCAGAGCCCAGACACTTGGACATATATATATATATGCACACACACACACACACACGCACACACACCACAGCCCAGACACTGAGACTTATATATATGCACACACACACACACACACACAGCCCAGACACTGAGATTTCTATATCTGCAGACACACACACACCACTGCCCAGACACTGAGACTTCTATATATGCACACACACACACACCACAGCCCAGACATTGAGACTTCTGTATATGCACACACACACACACGCACACACAACACAGCCCAGACACTGAGACTTCTATATATGCACACACATGCACACACCACAGCCCAGACACTGAGACTTATATTTATGCACACACACACACACACACACACACACACACAGCCCAGACTCTGAGACATCTATATATGCAGACACACACAAACCACAGCCCAGACACTGAGACTTCTGTATATGCACACACACACACACGCACACACAACACAGCCCAGACACTGAGACTTCTATATATGCACACACACACACACCACAGCCCAGACACTGAGAATTATATTTATGCACACACACACACAAACACACACACACACACAGCCCAGACTCTGAGACATCTATATATGCAGACACACACAAACCACAGCCCAGACACTGAGACTTATGTACATGCACACACACACAAACACACACACACACACAGACACCACAGCCCAGACACTTGAGACTTATATATTTGGACACACACACACACACACACACACACACACACACACACACACACACACACACACACACACACACACCACAGCCCAGTCACTGAGAATTATATATATGCACACACACAGACACACACACACTCACACCACGGCCCAGACACTTGAGACTTATATATAAACGCGCGCACACACACACACACACAGTGGGTAAGCAAACTGAACAAACTAAGATGAAATGAAATAAATGCAAAAAATGTAGAAAGGAATGCAAAAAAAAGGAAGAAAAAATAACTAAAAATGAAAGTAAAGTGGGGGGCTGTCATGCTCTGAAATTATTGAACTCAATGTTCAGTCCGGCAGGCTGTAGTGTGCCTAATCGGTAGATGAGATGCTGTTCCTCGAGCTTGCGTTGATGTTCACTGGAACACTGCAGCAATCCCAGGACAGAGATGTGAGCATGAGAGCAGGGGGGAGTGTTGAAATGGCAAGCAACCGGAAGCTCAGGGTCCTGCTTGCGGACTGAGCGGAGATGTTCC
>NW_027141820.1:8298741-8301241 GCF_036365525.1 Heterodontus francisci
AAAAAGGAGGTCATATCAGAAGCACCGTCATGGAAGGTAGCATCATCAGAGCAGATGCGTCGGAGATGGAGAAACTGGGAGAATGGAATGGAGTCCTTACAGGAGGTAGGGTGTGAAGAAGTGTAGTCGAGGTAGCTGTGGGAGTCAGTGGGCTTATAATGGATATTGGTAGACAACCTATCCCCAGAGATGGAGACAGAGAAGTCGAGGAAGGGAAGGGAAGTGTCAGAGATGGACCATGTAAAGGTGAGAGAAGTGGAAATTGGAAGCAAAGTTGATAAAGTTTTCGAGTTCGGGGCGGGAGCAGGAAACGGCACCGATACAGTCATCAATGTACCGGAAAAAGAGTTGGGGGAGGGGGCCTGAGTAGGACTGGAACAAAGAATGCTCGACATATCCCACAAAAAGACAGGCATAACTAGGACCCATGCGGGTACCCATAGCGACACCTTTTACTTGAAGGAAATGCATGGAGTTGAAGGAGACGTTGTTCAATGTGAGAACAAGTTCAGCCAGGCGGAGGAGGGTGTTGGTGGATGGGGACTGGTTGGGCCTCTGTTCCAGGAAGAAGCGGAGAGCCCTCAAACCATCCTGGTGGGGGATGGAGGTGTAGAGCGATTGGACGTCCATAGTGAAGAGGAGGCGGTTGGGACCAGGAAACTGGAAATTGTCAAAATGACGTAGGGCGTCAGAAGAGTCACGGATGTAGGTGGGAAGAGACTGGACCAGCGGAGAAAAGAGAGAGTCTAGATAGGAAGAAATAAGTTCAGTTGGGCAGGAGCAGGCTGACACAATGGGTCTGCCGGGACAGTCCTGTTTGTGGATTTTGGGAAGGAGGTAGAAGCGGGCTGTCCGGGGTTGCGGGACTATGAGGTTGGAAGCTGTAGAGGGAAGATCTCCAGAGGAGATGAGGTCAGTGACAGTCCTTTGGACGGTGGCTTGATGTTCGGTGGTGGGGTCATGGTCCAGAGGGAGGTAGGAAGAGGTGTCTGTGAGTTGGCGTTGAGCTTCTGCAAGGTAGAGGTCGGTACGCCATGCAACAACAGCACCACCCTTGTCTGCAGGTTTGATGACCATGTCGGGGTTAGACCTGAGAGAACGGAGTGCCTCAAGTTCAGAGGGGGACAGGTTAGAGTGAGTGAGGGGGGCAGAGAAATTGAGACGACCAATGTCTCACCGACAGTTTTCAATGAAGAGATCTAGAGCGCGTAAGAGGCCAGGGTGAGGGGTCCAGGTAGAGGGAGAATGCTGGAGGCGGGTGAATGGGTCTGCTGGTCGGGGGGAGGACTCCTGGTCGAAGACGTGAGCCCGGAGGCGGAGGCGACGGAAGAAGAGCTCAACGTCATGCCGAGCGCGAAATTCATTGAGGTGGGGGCGTAAGGGGATAAAACTGAGACCTTTGCTGAGTACAGAACGCTCAGCATCAGAGAGGGGGAGGTCAGAGGGTTAATTGAATACAGGGCAAGGGGTCAGATAAGAAGGGGTGGGGTCAGAGGGAAGTGAAGCGGAAGGAGGATCTGGAGGGGCATTAGTCCCCATCAGCTGCTGGAGCTTGCGTTCCTTAACACCTGAAAGGAATAAAAAAAGTTTTTTGTTAATGCGTCGGATGAGACGTAAGATGAGATGAAACTGCGGAGTAGAACAAATTTGAGATAAGGTGAGACGGTGCTGCTGGAGAGAGAGGTCCAGTGTGTGCATGTGGCGGCGCATAGCACTGAGTGTGGATCTCAGGATGCGGCGAGAGTAGCAGTCGGAGGAACGTTGTATTTCTCGGAGATACTTGTGATCCTGGGTGGTTTCAAAGCATGATGGGTGAAACTGCAGTTGGAATCCACGTGGAATCAGTCGGAGCCGGAGACAGTCACGAAGGAAGGAGATGTGGCTGTGAAAACGGGTTTTGGTAGATACCTTTTCAAACACCAGGAGGGAAATAGAAAGCAATGAAGGTTAACAAGGTAAAAGAGACAAACGAAAAAACCGTCGGAGAGAAGAGCAGAACTTCTTCAAGGTAGGCATTCCTGGAAGAGAAGTGGCAGTGAATTAAACACTAAAATAAAAGCAAAATACTGCGGATGCTGGAAATCTGAAACAAAAACAAGAAATGCTGGATTCACTCAGCAGGTCTGGCAGCATCTGTGGAAAGAGAAGCAGAGTTAACGTTTCGGGTCAGTGACCCTTCTTCGGAACTGACAAATATTAGAAAAGTCACAGATTATAAACAAGTGAGGTGGGGGTTGGGCAAGAGATAACAAAGGAGAAGGTGCAGATTGGACCAGGCCACATAGCTGACCAAAAGGTCACGGAGCAAAGGCAAACAATATGTAAATGGTGTGTTGAAAGACAAAGCATTAGTACAGATTAGGTGTGAATATACTGAATATTGAACATCAGCAAGTGCAAACCTGAAGAAAAACAACCTGAAAAAAACAGTGGGTGAGCAAACTGAACAAACTAAGATGAACTGAAATAAATACAAAAAAAGATTGCAAAAAATGTAAAA